>NW_024081823.1:0-15030 GCF_003009895.1 Hyaena hyaena | reverse complement strand
GAGCACACAAACTGCTTCTTTGTGCTGCCTTCTGGCGGCTGGACTTCAGAGTGGTGGTGCGCCTGCCGCCATTGTAGCTCCCGGGCAGCTGGCCCCAGAAAGAGCCGCGCAGACACTGGGCATCCGCGCTCCTAGCTGGCTGGAACTCGAGAGGGATGGCAAAGAACTAAAAACTGGGAAATTAGCCTGTGAGTTTGTGTTTCGGGTGACGAGCCATAGAGGGACCCGGTTTTCCTCACTCCAGCGGGCTCGGCGCACACGGCAGGCAAGCCCCCGCCGGCCCGTGCTCGCCAGCCTGACCCAGAGAAGGAAGCAGCGATTCTGACTCCACCGCCAGAGCTCAGCAGAGGGCCTGGAATTGCCCCGAGGGGGTTGCCTGGGAAGCTGTGTCTAAGGCAATTTCAGCGGGGCGCCCGGACTGGGATTTGGAGATTGGAACTGGTCTGGGTTGAAGAGTGCAACCAACTTCGGCTGCGCCCCCGGTACAGGGAGTTTACACGCCCAAAAAAGCGAGGTGCAGCACTTGGTTCAAGAAGGGACTGGAGCACCTTCACTCACTCTCCTCCCCACAACCGCCAAGGCAGAGCTCCCGCCTGAGGCACTGGATCACGCCACGCCCATCCCTGCCTGAGAGGTGCCCTCCTCCCTTTTTTTTTCTTTTTTTTTTCTCTTTTTTGGTTATTTTCCTTTTTTCTTTCTTTCTTTTTTTTATCCCTTTTTTTTTCTTCCTCTTTCTCTTTTCTCTCTTTTTTCCCCAGAACACTGACCTGATTAACTCTGGTCGCCAGCTTGCTTAAACGATCACAACGAGTCCATTCTGTACATGTAAATTCTACACCTACCGACATTTTCAGCTCTTTCTCTCAGGAGTAGTTAGACTATATACTTTCTCTGGATAATTCCAGCATCCTTCTCCCACCTATCCAACCATATTCTACCCTTTACCTCTTTGAAAAAAGCTTCTTATCCCTTCTGCCTGTTCATTCTATTTCCAATTTTGCCTCATCCTGCCCTGCCTTCTCGCTCTTTCTCTATGCTCTTCAGCCAGCACTGCATACACATGGCTATTTAACTGTAGCTGGGAAATCCAGGTATATGCTTTAAACCGTTTTCTGTCCATCAGTTTTCTTCTTTTTTCCTTTTCTTTTCCCCTTGTTGACCCTTTTATGTATTTTATACTCCCTATTATTCGCCCTTCCTCCTCTGTCTTTTCTATTAACTTTTTCGTTTTCCCTCTCGCTTTGCATGTTAGTTGAATTAGCCTGTACGTTTGTGTGCTCCTACTCCCTGTGTGTTTGTCTGTCTGTTTTCTTTTCCAGGGCTACCTCAAGAAACAAGCTAGAGTATACAAGGTTGAGAGTCCCAAATATTACTACGAAGAGGAAAATAATATAACCAAGGTCCCAACAAGAGAGACCAAGAGATACCATTCAAAAAACACTCTCTGAAAGGACAGGCCCTGGAAAGTCAAAGAGTCTTCTTGGATATAGCAGTGCTCCTAGAAACAGAGAGTAACAGGTCTTTCAAACCAACAAGAGCTGGAAAGCTAACTAAAATGATGAAATGAAAGAGCTCTCCTACAAAGAAACTCCAAGAAGAAATGACAGCTAATGAACTGCTCAAAACAGATATCAGCAGCATCACTGAACAAGATTTTAGAATAATAATGGTAAAATTAATAGCTGGGCTTGAAAAAAACATAGGGGACATCAAAGAAACTATGGCTACAGACAGAATGGAAAATAAAAATAGGCATGAAGAATTAAAAAATGCGATAAATGAGATCCATAATAAATTAGAGGCCTCCAATGCACGGATTGAAGAGGCAGAAAGGAGAATAAGTGATTTAGAAGACACCATTATAGAAAAACAAGAAGCTGACAAAAAAAGAGACAAACTGATCCAGGAACAGGAAAGAAGAATTCGAGAGCTCAGCGATACGGTCAAACGCAACAATATCCGTATCATAGGAATCCCAGAAGAGGAAGAGAGAGGGAAAGGTGCTGAAGGAGTCCTGGAACAAATTATAGCAGAGAACTTCCCCGACCTGGGGAAGGAAGTAAATGTGGAAGTACAAGAGGCTCAGAGGACTCCCCTCAGACGTAACCTGAATCGATCTTCTGCACGACATATCATAGTGAAAATGGCCAAATACAAGGACAAAGAGAGAATTTTGAAAGCAGCTAGGGAGAAAAGGGCCCTAACATACAAAGGGAAACCTATCAGAGTGGTGACAGACCTATCTACTGAAACTTGGCAGGCTAGAAAGGAATGGCAGGAAATCTTCAATGTGATGAACAGTAAAAATATGCAGCCAAGAATCCTCTATCCAGCAAGCCTGTCATTCAAAATAGAAGGAGAGATAAAAACCTTTCCAAATAAACAGAAATTGAAAGAATTTGTCACCACGAAGCCAGCCCTACAAGAAATCCTGAGGGGGATGCTCTGAAGGAAAGGTTGCAAGGAACAAAGATACCAGAGACACCACCACAAACATGAACCCTACAAAAGATACAAAGACTCTAAACCCACATATTTCAATAATAACACTGAATGTAAATGGGCTGAATGCTCCAATCAAAAGACATAGGGTAGCAGAATGGATTAAAAAACAAAATCCATCAATATGCTGTCTACAAGAAACTCATTTTAGACGGGAAGATACCTTCAGATTAAAAGTAAGGGGATGGAGAAATATATATCATGCTACAGGAAATCAAAAGAAAGCCGGAGTAGCGATACTTATATCAGACAAACTGGACTTTAAATTAAAGACAATCACAAGAGATGAAGAAGGGCACTACATAATAATTACAGGGTCCATCCATCAGGAAGAACTAACAATCATAAATGTCTACGCACCGAATATGGGAGCACCTAAATATCTAAAACAATTAATCACAAACAGAAACAAGCTTATAGATAAGAATGTGCTAATAGCAGGGGACTTTAATACTCCGCTTACAGCAATGGATAGGTCAACCAGACAGAAAATCACTAAAGAAATAATGGACTTGAAAGACACATTGGACCAGATGGATCTGACGGATATATTTAGAACTTTACATCCTGAGGCCAGGGAATTTACTTTCTTCTCAAGTGCGCATGGCACATTCTCCAAGATAGATCACATACTGGGACATAAAGCAGCCCTCAATAAATATAAAAGAATAGAGATCATACCATGCACACTGTCAGATCACAATGCTTTGAAACTTGAAATCAATTACAGGAAGAAGTCTGGAAAACCGCCAAAAACATGGAGGTTAAAGAACACCCTTCTAAAGAATGAATGGGCCAATCAGGCAATTAGAGAGGAAATTAAAAAATATATGGAAACAAATGAAAATGAAAACACAACAATTCAAAATCTATGGGATGCGGCCAAGGCAGTCCTAAGAGGAAAGTACATTGCTCTCCAGGCCTATTTCAAGAGATTAGAAAAAGCACAAGTCCAAAATCTAACAGCTCACCTAAAGGAGCTAGAGGCAGAGCAACAAGAACGCCCTAAACCCAGTAGAAGAAGAGAAATAGTAAAAATTAGAGCAGAAATAAACAACATAGAGACCAAAGAAACAATTGAACAGATCAATGAAACCAAGAGTTGGTTTTTTGAAAAAGTAAACAAAATTGACAAACCTCTAGCCAGGCTTATCAAAAAGAAAAGAGAGAGCACCCAAATAGACAAAATTATGAATGAAAATGGACTTATTACAACCAACCCCTCAGAAATACAAGCAATTATCAGGGAATACTATGAAAAATTATATGCCAACAAATTGGACAACTTAGAAGAAATGGACAAATTCCTAAACACACACTCACTACCAAAATTCACACGGGAAGAAATAGAAAACCTGAACAGACCCATAACGAGTGAAGAAATCGAATCAGTGATCAAAAATCTCCCAACAAATAAGAGCCCTGGACCTGATGGTTTCCCTGGGGAATTCTACCAGACATTTAAAACAGAATTAATCCCAATTCTTCTCAAGCTATTCCAAAAAATAGAAGTCGAAGGAAAACTCCCGGACTCATTTTATGAAGCCAGCATCACTCTGATTCCCAAGCCAGACAGAGATCCAACAAAAAAAGAGAACTATAGGCCAATATCCTTGATGAATACGGATGCAAAAATTCTCAACAAGATCCTTGCAAATCGAATCCAGCAGCATATCAAAAGAATCATCCACCAAGATCAAGTGGGATTCATTCCTGGGTTACAGGGCTGGTTCAACATTCGCAAATCAATCAATGTGATCCATCATATCAATAAAAGAAAAGATAAAAACCATATGATCCTGTCAATAGATGCAGAAAAAGCATTTGACAAAATACAGCATCCCTTCTTAATAAAGACTCTCGAGAAAGTTGGGATAGAAGGAACCTACTTAAACATCATCAAAGCCATCTATGAGAAGCCTTCAGCTAACATCATCCTCAACGGGGAAAAACTGAGAGCTTTCCCCCTGAGATCAGGAACACGACAGGGATGTCCACTCTCACCACTGTTGTTTAACATAGTGCTGGAAGTCCTAGCATCAGCCATCAGACAACAAAAGGAAATCAAAGGCATCAGAATTGGCAAAGAGGAAGTCAAACTTTCACTCTTCGCAGATGACATGATACTCTACATAGAAAACCCGACAGACTCCACCAGAAGCCTACTAGAACTGATCCAAGAATTCAGCCAAGTTGCAGGGTACAAAATCAACGTACAGAAATCGGTTGCATTTTTATACACCAATAATGAAGCAACAGAAAGAGAAATCAAGAAACTGATCCCATTCACAATTGCACAAAAAACCATAAAATACCTCGGAATAAACCTAACCAAGGATACAAGAGATCTGTATGATGAAAACTATAGAAAACTTATGAAGGAAATTGAAGAAGACACAAAGAAATGGAAAAACATTCCATGCTCATGGATAGGAAGAATAAATATAGTTAAGATGTCATTACTACCTAAAGCACTCTACACATTCAATGCAATTCCAATCAAAATTGCACCAGCATACTTCTCAAAACTAGAACAAACTATCCAAAAATTTGTATGGAACCACAAAAGACCCCGAATAGCCAAAGTAATACTGAAAAATAAAACCAAAACGGGAGGTATCACCATCCCAGACTTCAGCCTCTACTACAAAGCTGTCATCCTCAAGACAGTATGGTATTGGCACAAAAACAGACACATAGACCAATGGAACAGAATTGAGAACTCAGAAGTGGACCCAAAAGTATACAGCCAACTGATCTTTGACAAAGCAGGAAAGAATATCCAATGGAAAAAAGACAGCCTTTTTAACAGATGGTGTTGGGAGAACTGGACAGCAACATGCAGAAGAATGAAACTAGATCATTTTCTCACACCATGCACAAAAATCAACTCAAAATGGATAAAGGACCTGAACGTGAGACAGGAAACTATCAACACCCTAGAGGAGAAAGCAGGAAACAACCTCCTTGACCTCCACCGCAGCAACTTCTTACTTGACACATCCCCAAAAGCAAGGGAATCAAGAGCAAAAATAAACTGTTGGGACCTCATCAAGATTAAAAGCTTCTGCACAGCCAAGGAAACAACCCAGAAAATTAATAGGCAACCAACGGAATGGGAAAAGATAGTTGCAAATGACATATCAGATAAAGGGTTAATATCCAGAATCTATAAGGAACTCACCAAACTACACGCCCGAAAAACAAACAACCCAGTGAAGAAATGGGCAGAAGACATGAACAGACACTTCTCCAAAGAGGACATCCAGATGGCCAACAGACACATGAAACGATGCTCAGCATCCCTCCTCATCAGGGAAATACAAATCAAAACCACACTGAGATACCACCTCACGCCAGTCAGAGTGGCTAAAATGAGCAAATCAGAGAACTCTAGATGCTGGCGAGGATGTGGAGAAACGGGCACCCTCCTACACTGTTGGTGGGAATGTAAACTGGTACAGCCCCTCTGGAAAACAGTGTGGAGGTTCCTCAGGAAACTAACAATAGAACTCCCCTATGACCCAGCAATAGCACTGCTAGGAATTTACCCAAGGGATACAGAAATGCTGAGGCATAGGAGCACATGTACCCCAATGTTCATAGCAGCACTCTCAACAATAGCTAAAACATGGAAAGAGCCTAAGTGTCCATCAACGGATGAATGGATCAAGAAGATGTGGTTTATCTATACCCTGGAATACTCCATGGCAATGAGAAACCATGAAATCTGGCCATGTGTAGCAACATGGATGGACCTTGAGGGTGTTATGCTGAGCGAAATAAGTCAGGCAGAGAAGGACAAATATCATATGTTTGCATGTATAGGAGGATTAGGAGGAACTTGACGGAGGAACAAGGGAGAGAAGAAGGGGGGAAATGGTGGGGGAAAGGGAGAGGCAAACCATGAAAGACTCTTGAATACTGACAAAAACTGAGGACTGATGGATGTGGGGGGGAGGAGGGATGGGCATGGAGGAGGGCACTTGTGGGGATGAGCACTTAGTGTTATGTGGAAACTAATTTGACAATAAACTATTTGAAAAAAAAAACTGTATAGAGGGAAGCAGAGAGTGATAGTGCTCTTCCACCTTGCATGTGCACCTCCTCTAGGTACAGGCTGGCCTTGTATAGACAGAGAGCCATGGCCCATTGTAAGAGAAATAGGATTATGTTTTCAAAATTTACTGAAGAAAAGTAAAAGCATTTGTATACACACAAGCTTAGTTGTATTAATAAAAACTTGAAAGAACTCAAGTGATCACTAATAGTGGAATGAATGAACAAAATCTAATATATCCATCCTATTGAATATTACTAGCAATGGAAGGAATGAACTACAGATGCATAAAACGATAGGTGTACAAAATAATTATGTTGAATGAAAGTAGTCAGAAATAAATGGGTTCATACTACATGATTCCATTTAAATAAAGTTCTAGGAAATGCAAACTAATCTACTGTGACAGAAAGCAGATCAATGCCTAGGAATGAGGGAACAGAATAGGGACTAATAGATGATAATGGCACATAAGGAAAAACGCTGAGAGGTAGTTGATAAGCTTATTCAATTGTACAGTTCAAATATATACCAGTGTATTATACATCAAAATACTTCAATAATCTGTTTAAAATGTAGACTGAGTTTGTGAATAGTATAAAGAGTCCTATATTAGCATACTATGTATGAAAATTAAAATCATTTTCAAAAGAATGATGCACAATTTGCAGTAACATAAGTAAGACTGAGATACAACACATTAAAATGATTGCTTATAAGAAGAATGGTGTAAAAAGTTTAATTAGTAAGTATACATCCATAAATATACATAAATTCAAGTATGTAAAAGGTTACTTTACAGACCAATATGACAATTATGAAGTTAAGAATATAGTTTACTCAATTCAAGGTGTAAAGCCCTTATATAAGTAACTCTTCCTAATTATAAAAATGTTTATCCTTCCCAAATGTTTAAGGAGGTAGTAATGGTGATGAGAATTAAGTAGTTTATAATTCATTTAAAACTTTTTAAGTTTATTTATTTATTTTGAGAGAGACAGAGACAGTGCAAGTAGGGGAGGGGCAGAGAGAGGAGACAGAATCCCAAACAGGTTCCTCACTGTCAGCACAGAGTCTGATGCAGAGCTCAAAGTCATGAAACCGTGAGATTATGACCTGAGCTGAACCCAAGAGTCAGATGCTTAACCAACTGAGCCACCCAGGTGCCCCTAAAGTTTAATAATTCATTGAAAGTTCATTCAGCAAATATTTATTGAATGCCTCTTGGGTAACGGGCACCAGGCTGTGGTCAGTGGTGCATGGAATCCTTGTGGTTCTTGCTCATCCTGAGATTTTATTTGAGTGTAAAAAGCAGATAATAAATGCATTCTTTCCTGTTTCAAGACCCTCTTACTCCTGCTATTCCTCTTGCTTGGAGTTGCATTTCTTTTGCTTTTTGCATAGGCTAATAACTGTGATCTTTCTGGTTTTGATTTTAACATCATTGCCTCAAAGACAGTGATCTCAGTCTAAGTAACATAACCTACTGCTGCTTCTTGCTTTTTGTCTCCACTACTACACCTATTTGCTTCCTTACCTGCCCTCTTCTAAACTTTATTGCAAACTCCACAAGGGAATTACATATTTGTTAACATACAATACTCAGTGCCTTAGAAACTGGCATACAGCATGTATACAATGGATTTTTAAAATAAATGTATGACATATATCTAACACATAATGTTAATTTGGTATTAATAAACTAACCAAAAAGGAAAAAAAGTATTTTGGGTTTTAAACAATGGTGGAGAAAATAGTACAGTAGTCAAGGAACTATTGGGGGAGGCATACATTTGTTTTCAAGATGGGATAATCCCTGGCCAAATGTACATTTTCCAAGTTCAAGATAGACTTCAAGGAAAAAATATTGTAAACGGTTAAAGAACACAACATAGAGAAATGGCAATAAGTGTCATGATAGACAGGAGACTTTTCTTCTCATCAGATCACATAAAAGACTGTTATATGCTGTTCTTACTGGTGACATGCTTAGATACAGAACCAAGAAACTCTCCCACACAGATATTTTGATATTCTTGTAACATTGAGATTCCTAGAATTTTAAAAGTACAACCACATGCCAAGTACTTCACAGATTAAATATGCATTAGGTTAGAGATATTTAAGATTAAATTCTGCACCATGAATCTGTAAACTGAACAAAAATATGCCCCTGTGGACACATTCCCACCAAGTGTCCCTAAATGCCTATTTTCTTAGTTCCTGCACAAATAAATTGCTAAAAATTCTAATTTTGTGGGCAGTGATTGTGATCACTAAAGGTTGTGAATTTTAATTGTGATCACTAAAGGTTGTGAATTTTATTTTAATGTATTTTTATTTATATGGTAGCAACTGAGTCTCTAAATGTGGTAGTCAGATTTGATTTTCAAAAAGAGCATAAAAAATTCTTATGTAAATTGTAACGTTAGAAAAATCCATTATAGTTATTTTACATGCAATTATTAAAGATTCATGCACATAATAAAAGTAAATAGATCTATTTGCAAATTACATATACGGAAAGTCTAAATAATGAGCGTGTGCATACATATATCTACACCCACACTCACTCTTATATCCAATCTGTATCAAATCAGTTTTTGTTCACCAGAAAATTCTGTTTCACTAGAAAATAAACAAAAACAAAGATTTAATGCTGATGGAAAGATAGGTAATTTTTTAAAAATTAAATATCAAACAGTGAAAAATACATTTGCTGCACAGCATAACTAGTTTGATTCTAAAACAACCAAATGGGGTGCCTGGGTGGTTCAGTCAGTTAAGCGTCCGACTTTGGCTCAGGTCATGACCTCATAGTTCGTGGGTTCAAGCCCCATGTTGGGCTCTGTGCTGACAGCTAGCTCAGTGCCTGGAGCCTGATTCAGATTCTGTGTCTCCCTCTCTCTCTGACCCTCCCCTGCTCACACCTGCCTCTCTCTCTCTCTCATAAATAAATAAAACATTAAAAAAATTAAATTAAAACATGAAACCAATCTTTAAAAACAAAACAAAACAAACAAACAAACCCAACTAAATAAATTCTAAGAACTCTCAGATAAATATCACATATAATTTCTATTTGGTTAATACTTGTATTACTATAATGAGTCATAATTACAATATAACTTCATTCCAATATATAGATCTTTTTAAAATGTTTATTTATTTATTTATTTTCAGAGAGAGAGAAAAAGAGATTGAGCATGTCTGAGCAGGGGAGAGGCAGAGAAAGAGGGAGAGAGAATCCCAAGCAGACTCTACTTTGTCAGCACAGAGCCCCAGGCAGGGCTCAAACCCATTAACTGTGATATCATGACCTCAACTAAAATCAAGGGTCAGACACTTAACTGACTGAGCCACCCATGTGCGCCCTTCTCCCAACATATAGAACTTTTAAAAATCACCAGAAACAATTGATAAAAGATAGATCTCTAACTCTACTAGTCTTGAATTGGCTTTACTTCAGGAAGATAAATGAGATAATCATGAAAATTTTAGAAAAATAAAATATATAGATACATATTTTTCATAAAAAAGTTAGATTTTTTAAATTATTCATTTGACAGCAAAATTGTAAGAGTTTCATATGGCTTAAAGGCATGCACGTTTATCTATCCTGTGTAGCTGCCACATTTTAATGGAGACATATGGGAAGTTTCTGATTGGGCACTTAATAGTCCTAACAGCTTGCTGTTCTAGAGAAATTCAATTACAGTAAATAGAGCAGTGTTAGTAGTCTAGCACTGGTACTACCTGAACAACTGGCAGAGAGATACTGCATTTTACAAAATGAATACGTAACGATTTTCATTTCATAAAGATGAAAAGATATATCTCAACAGTAGCAATTTGCATTATAATAAATGCTGCCCTTAAAGGTGGGTGAGTTGGAGAGGAAACTAGATAATTTTATACTTATTTGAATATAAACAAATAACTGATGGATTTGAAAGTAAAATGTTGCCTACATTTCATCTTATTTCCAAAGTGTACTTTGAAAGATTTGGTCTAATAACAAGGGCTGAGAGTAAAAAAATACCCAGATTCAAGCATTCAGAAGAACAACTTACTTATTTCATATTTAAAGAAATCTGGATATAAGTAGGCAGAAATCACTGGTGTTGTAGGCATGAAATAAGAATTTTAATTTCCTCTATGTAGGCAGATTACTTGGCAGAGAAAGCAGCCTTTGGTGGGAGATTATAGGTAGGTGTAGTCCCCCATTTCAAAAAATAATAAGGATACCAACAAATAAAGAATAATTACAATTCAGCAATGTGGGATTTCTTGATACTAGACTTGGTACAGAAATTGAATATGAAAATAAATCATGATATCAGACCTCCAAAGCACTGCTGTCTGGCATGAGCTTTAACACAGTTTGGAATATACACATACATTTTTTAATCTATTTCCCTATACTGTGACTTTCTTAAATACAGGAACCATGCCTTATTTAGTCTTATGACTCCAGAACTTTACAATACTTTGTATCCAGGCATTAGGAGGTACTGAAAATATTTCTGATGGCTTTAAATTATCTATATGACCTGGGCAATATAATTTTGACTGTAATAACCTTTCCATCTAGAATTAAATATTCATCTACATAAGTACTGAGGTATTTAGCTGGAGTTCCGACTAGCATTTGTTGAACATCCATCCTCTATCACTGACACATTATTGATTCAGTCATGTTACCAACTCATTGGGTGGGCATTTTTCTAGGCGAAGCAGGAGTTTACAAATGAAACTCTTGTAGAGCTTCTATTGTAGTGAAGCAACCATACATTTAATAAATTATATGTTGGTGATGATGAGTAAAGCAGGATGATTGATAAAAAAATATTGAGGGATGCTTGTTTAAGAAAGATTGTTAGAGAAGACCTCATTGATGAGTAAATGTTTGAACAGAAGCCTGAATGAAGTGAGGACAGAAGCAACATGAACATTTTGATCAAATCATTCCGAACAGAGATAACATTAAGATCAGGTGCTTCAGAATGAGAATGAACTTGGCACATTTTTGAGGAAAATCAAGAAGACAGGAGTGTTTGGAGCCAAGAGAACAATGGAAAGAAATTTGGGAAATGAGGTTAGAGACTTTGGGGTGGGCATGTTAATCCTTATTCGAAATGTAACTTTAGTGTAATTTTAACACCAGTATTTCATTTTTCTTTGAAACTGAACATATCATGAAGCCAAATAGCATTCTTAAGTCAAAACATCTTGTCCTCCAGCTCAGGTCATGATCTCAGAGTTCATGAGTTCAGGCCCTGTGTTGGGCTCTGTATTGACAGCTCAGAGCCTGGAGCCTGCTTCAGATTCTGTCTCCTCTCTCAACGCTCTTCCCCTGCTTATCCTCTGTCTCTCTTTCTTTCAAAAATAAATAAACATTAAAATTTTTTTTTAAAAAAGTCTGTCATATTTCAGAACATTGTAGGGAACAAACTACTTGAGAAAAATGAGTCTTTATAATGTTAGTTTCCTAAGATGGACAAGATTTTTTGCACAATATGCAGTTGAAGCATGCAAGTAGAAATACTTAACCCAGGTGGAGAAACATATTTATTTAAAAGAAAAAAAATAATAGAAGTTTCTGATGATCAAATATAGTCAAATAAGGCATAAAGAAACAAGGTAGATGGACAGGTGAGGAAAAAGAAAAATGTTTAAACATATTACTAAATTTTAAAAAATGCAAATTTTTGTGAAAAAACAAGCTCTCATGCTACAATATTGATTTATTTAAGAAAAGCTCTTAAGGGTATGGAAGATCTTTTCTTTCATCAAACTTGCAGGCTAGTATGGGAAACACAGAATAAGAAAGAAAAAATGATAAATACAATTATTTCTGATCACCAAGAAATAAGCTTATAATATGTTAAGCCATACCTTTTGTTCCATTTGTTATAATGGTTCAGTCTACTCTTAATTAGTCCAGGAAATAATATAGTGTAATTAGAAACTAAAAAAGCGTACTATAAGAAAAGAAAAAAGTATACTACCAAAGGAAGGTATCAGACCTCAGACTACACAAACATCATTTAAACAAATGTAAATGGAGTACTGTTATCTACAACCAAAAAGAAACACATCTATTTTGGAGTATATGTTGCTCAGAACTTAGATAACAAAATAATTAAAATATAGGCAAAGTCGGGGCGCCTGGGTGGCTTAGTCGGTTGAGCGTCCGACTTTCGCTTAGGTCATGATCTCGCGGTTCTGGGTTCGAGCCCCGCGTCGGGCTCTGTGCTGACTGCCAGCTCAGAGCCTGGAGCCTGNNNNCTCTCTCTCTGACCCTCCCCTGCTCACGCTGTCTCTCTCTCTCTCTCCTAGAAATAAATAAAACATTTTAAAAATTTAAAAAAAAATATATAGGCAAAGATCACAAAATGCAAAGAGAAAGCCTCGTCCATAAAACTAATATTAGAAGTAGGATAAAGTTGACTCAATTTATGAATTAACAAAAGTATATTAGGTAGAAATATAGAGATAAACAGTAGAGAAACAATTATGGACTAGAAAGTCATGTTGTCTGAGGATTGGGGATCAGTCAAGAGTTTCTTATTTTTCATTGTAAAAGTCTGTAGTATTTGATATTTTTAAAAGAGTTCGTGTGTTGGTTTAAAAAAACCGACAAATAAATTGTTTCATTGCAAAAACCCTGACTAAACACCATCAGTATATGCTGATAAACAAAAAACTAAACAAGTTCAAGAAAGATATTTTATCATGTTTAAAAGTTTTCATACAAAAAATTTAAGGAATTTCCACATATGTTTACCATAATACAGTGAAATTAGTAATGAAAAATTTTAAAGTAGAATTATACTAAAAATCATAGCTAATAGCACATTTGAAAGATAAATAGAAAATGCATTTAATGCTTAAAAGTGCTTAGAAATATGTAAGGCAATCAACACTCCAATGGAAAATGGCATGTAATGGCAGTAATAGGCCATTCATAGGAAATATATGACAAGCTTATAATGGCTTATAAAATTATCACTTCATTCATAAAAATAAACACAAAGTTAAATAACAATGATTTATCTATTCTGCATGCTGTATTGCAGAGGTTACAAAGTTTTAATGTAGAGAAATGGTAAATTAATTCTCATATGACTTCATGGCAATGCAAATTGGTCTAAGCTCTTTTTGAGGTAAATTTGGTTTTATTTCTTAAAATTAAGTAATTTCATTTCTAAATATTCATGTCACTACTATATTAATGCATTTGCTGAATTGGTAGTTAACTAGTATGTTCATTTCAGAATAAATTTAACTATCATAAAAATTCAGAAAAGAGAAAAAAATATGTTCATCAATGTAAGACTCTTTAAAATAATAGTACTTTTAATTTTTTTTTATGTTTAGAGAGAGCTAGAGAGAATATGAGTGGAGGAGAGGGGCAGAAGTAGAGAGAGAGAGAGAAAGAATCCCAAGCAAGTTCCATGCTCAGCATGGAGTCCACCATAGGACTTGATTCCACAACCCTGGGGTCATGACCTGAGCCAAAATCAAGAGTTGGAGGCTCAACCTACTGAGCCACCCAGGACCCCCAGTATTTACATACAATAAGAGTTGCTAATGACCAATTGAAAACAAGGTGATTGATGTTTATAGTCAGAGAAAGTTCTCCAAGAAATATTGCAAAGTAAATAAACCAAATGTTTGGTACCTATTTGTCTTTAGTAGATACATAAATAATATATGAGACAAATAATTGCAAATACAATAACAATTTTCTTTCAGAATAGGAAAGAAATTATGAATTGTAGTTAAAGATTTGGAATGGAAACAGATCTGGAGTAGGAAGCGTGTTCACCTTTTATTAAAACCCTTTTGTATTTAATTTTTTCAGCCTATAAATCAGTTGCACTTTCATAATAACATTTATGGGGGAAAAGTGCAAGACTCAGTGATTTCAAGAATAAGTGTAATTCTCAAAATGACTAGTGTTTCTCACATATTTGTGATACAAATGATAAGACAGAGGTGAGGTCCTTGACAGAGATTTATTGAGTGCCTAAATATGAGTGCCAGGCATTCTTCTAGGTACTGAGATACAATGATGAATAAAAATACATAAAACCCCTTCCTTCAAGGGACTTCTAATGGGAAGAAACAAATAAACCTCATTCATAAAAATAAATACAAAACATATTAATATATTGTCAGATATCAATATGGACAATGGAAAATTTTAATAATGTAAAGAGTATAAATTGTGTTAAGAGAATAAAGGGTAGAGTGGTCAGAGAAAACCTCGCTGATGTTTCACCATTCATGTAGAGCTTAAAACAACTGAGGGTGCGGGGAGAGGGCAAGATGGCGGAGAAGTAAGGAGCTCCGTACTTGCACTCGCGCCCATACATCACACAGAAAAGATCTGAAGACATTGGAAACCTTACAAAACCTGAGAGATTGGGAGAAAAAAGATGCAGAATCCACTGAGAGAG